>NW_019101442.1:0-7253 GCF_001856785.1 Myzus persicae | reverse complement strand
ACACACACACACACACACACACACACACACACACACACACACACACACACACACACACACACACACACACACACACACACACGACATTATAATAACTGTTAGTCATTAAGGATATAAGAATGTGTTAATACAATACCTACTCAGATACTGAAACACTTTCACCGTTTTACGCAAGTATTTAGAACACTGTAAGTATTTGTATATTCACTTGGTTACATTATGTAGTCTAATTTACCAATAAAAAATGTACTAGTGTATATCAAATGCCTTGAAATTTAAAAATATTTAAGATAACCTGTAGACAAATTAAATCATAATTGACCTATCTTTTAGATTACTATTGCAGATAGTATTGATTGATATAATGTTTGAATAAAAAAGTCACCACAGTACGACCATACATTGAACGGTTAGACATTTGGACAGTCGTGTATATTATTATTTATTATAAAAAATTTAATAAACAAGAGATGAGGGATAAAGTTATAAATTGAAACAATATTTGGATGACGCCGGTATGTGGGTAAACCATTAAAAAATAGACACTCACACACCAGTAACAGGTCACATGCAGGGAAAATAAACTAAAAATGATAAACGAAATCTAAGTTCCAATTAGTTCCAAATAAGTTTCAAAATATTGGTGAAGGTTTGAAGTCTAAATGGCAATGTGGGGGGGGGGGAGGAGGCAGCTTTAAGCAACTCTATATTTAATATCTACATAAAAATAGTTTTTGTGTAAATAGTAAACTTTTATTTGTATTTTTACCTCCTCGGAAGAAAAATTATTATTTTTGCGATTCTATCATAATTTACAAATACTTAATTTTATACAGATGAGAAAAAACATAGTTGTACTTTTTTAAATTATTATTTTAAATTATAAAAACATTATATTATTTATTAATTATATGTTATAGAGGTAAAGTTATATTTTAAAAATTACAAAAAAATTTAAAATAATCCATAGATAAAGTAGACATATTATTTATAACTATACGTTTATTTCGTAAATTACCCGTATAATATGTGTAAAACCTACCCGAAATCGAAACTTACAAATATTATATACATGTATATTATTTTAGTAACATACTCATTACTCATATTAGTTAAGATAGATTTACCTAAAAGTACATTTTTGCTGATGGAAATTATTAACATAATGTCATAGTATAATATCATCGTGAATTTATATTTTATGTAAATTTGGTTTCTTAAAGCATGAACGTTGGGCATATTTTATACTAACAACTCTTGTGAACATAATTAATTACTAATTACTCAAATAATTAGTTTCAATAAAAAAAAATAACTAACAATGAATGCAAAATTATGTTTTTTTACATGATTAATGTTTTTTTTCTAGGGACATTTTTTCCGATACCTATCAAAACCATCACTGGTATCCACTCTGAATCATTTTTTGTGTGCACCTAGTGATTTATAATTAAATTCAAGTTTAACACATCCGTTATCTTGTGTTCACATAGAGATTCACCGATATAGCATCAAATTTCATTACATAAGTATGCCTTAATCATTATAAAATGTTCGAATCAAAATAATATGTCTAATTTGTTGCTTGTCGAGCGTTGTGAACTACTTCAATAGTGTCCTATTGTCATTTGATAAATGAAATAAAATAAAAATGATTTTTGAATCAACAATACAACGTAAATTAGACTCTAAATATGATATGCTTTTCTTAAAATGATAAATTAAGAAATTATTGTATATTATTGGTATTTATTAGATATTATGAGTAATAGTGATATCAATACATATTTTTTTGAAATATTAAAATATAATAATATTGCAATAGCAGTTATGCAAACAAATATGAAAATTTTGCAAAAATATAATGACAAAGGTACATTATGAAATAATTATTACATATGAATTTTTTTCTGTAAGTGAAATAGTATAATGCAACATTTGTCATCTTGATATTGAGAACATTGGTCGCGTTCACATAATGTTAGTTTGTAAATAACCTTTTTATACACTTTTTGTAAGAATAAATTGATGATATTTGATAATAAACGTATTGAAAAGTATATAACAATAATAAAATGACACACGAAAAAAAAAATAAAATTAAAATAATTGATTTTCAGTCATAAATTTGTTTTCCGTAAGTATTAAAAAATGACATTTAATGGTCATAATTCTGTAATTAAAGTATATGAATGAACATAATCATAAACCAACAACCATCCCAAAACATATTATATAACAAAACAGATATAGGTATTTGACATTTGTTTTATCAAAATTTTCTAATTTACAGCATTTAGGAAGTTAATTCAAGTGATTTGTAGACGGCATGTCAGTACTACCAAAGGTTTTGTGCCAATAATTATTTTATAAGCTGTTTACTATTCATGGTACCTATGCTAAGTATTAATTAAATCCCACTATTGTTTATTTTTGTCTGCCATCAATGTCAACTAATTGTTATTTGTTATACTGATGAATTTCAGCATTTGGTAGAATAACGTAGAAAAAAGATATGCAAGTGGCTACCGCTCTGCTGTAAACAATTAGGCTTAGGTTACTTGTGAGTCACTGTAATGAATAGTATGATAAATTTGAATTCAATAATACAAAGTTATTGCATATGAAAAATAATTCAAAGTAAAGACTGTCTGTCAACCTATATTATTGATACATACTAAGTATATTTTATGATATTATTTCTATAATACCTATATTCTTTTTTTTCCTGTTAGACATTATTATATAAGTAGGTTGTATTTATTTTTGAGCTAACTGTTTATCAGGAAACTCGTACCAGTTTTTCAAGCTCATGTAGGGTTTAGATGATTGACAAAATGCAATTTGTGAACATAATGTCACTCTTTAAATTTTACAAAGATAATACAAAATAAATTATCTATGCAACAGCACATCGTAACGATTTATACGTACTTTTCATGATGTATCAAAAATGTATTTAACACTCAAAAAGTTTAAAATAATATCGGTTATTCTGTAGTTCGATGAAAGATTAATACATTTATGAAAGTAAAAGTTTACTAAAATATTTTCTGGACCTTGTAATTTTTTGTTTGATATATATTTCGTCACTTTTAAAGAATATTGATATTCATTCAAAAGGGAAACAGCAATATTTATATTTTTGTTCGAGCAACATAAATATTTTTATTTAAAAGTATTTTATTAGATAAATTACAACTGAAATAGTTTGAATGTAGTGGACAAATTTACTTGATAAAATATGCATATTTTGCGTTATTTCGTGTCTTATAAGGGTTTTAATATTTTTGTACCAACTTTTTAAAAATTACATTTTAATAACATTATTAATTAATTAAATATAATAATCTACATCCTCATGCGTTTATGTTGGATCATTAGTGAAACGCAATTTTTTGCAACTGTCCTTGATGCAATCATATCGTGCTAAAATGAGTTTGAACATGCTTGCTCGCGTCGACAAAGGTTCCCAAACGCACCACTATGAAAATAATTATTACAATAATAATATCGTCTCCGCTTTGTGTCGGTGATGAATATTAATATATTATGTTTTCCGACAAACTGTGAACACGGCGTTTCGGCTATGCAATCTCGCTACACATTTTTCTTTCGTAATTTTGTTGTTAACTGTGTAGAGTTTTTTCTAAAGCTTCAACAAAATCCTACATAGTCCATATTTCCCGTAATGCATAACCAAATGACAATGTAGTTGGTTATATTTCGTTCCAATTTTAGTAAATGTACTGCTGAAGTAAGAACAAATAGCAGCATATAAAATATTATTCTAAGCAATCGCCTTTTGAACACTATTACTTTAACAGTTACATATATATACGGACGTACATATAATACAAGCAAACCGAAATGCGAACCGACCTTGATAGAATATGACCCCAAGTACTTGTGAAACCAAGAAAAAGATAGGATACACATGAATATACCTAACAAGTAGTATTACACGCTTCATTGTAAAATCAATATATTCATTATTCATAAATTCACTAAGAATTCTTTTATAATTTTCAATGTCAATATTGATTTGATAATTTTAGGTTATTTATAAAATTATATGTTTCAAGGAGCTTCTAATAATTTAAATTCAATGATATACATAATAAAAATTGTATATGCAATATGCATTATTTTTTAGTAGATACGACACTTAAATCCTATATGAAAAATACAGTAGATTTCAATGTGTAATATATTGTCCAACGTTATATTATAAATATTATTAATATGTGAGTGTGTATTATATTATATTTATATATTTTATTGTGTTAATGTGTACTAAAAATAAATATTAATGTTATATATTAAAATGTTTTAAATGACGAGGTACACTTGACTTCTACTGTACAACAAAGCAGTTAGTTTGTTTTTATTTCGTAATTTGGTTTTGATTTTAAACTTTTGATATTTGCTTATTTTTACGGGCTCCTTTTTTGTCATGTACAGCTGTGATTAATATCAAGCTAACTTTAAAGCATTAGTTATAAAGTTCTTTCAAGTCGATTTTTCGATTAGTATACTCGTACCTAGTATGATTTCGTATCTTCGGTTGACCATGTCTTAGTTATTTTTAACATTGCATGTTTTTAGCATATATTTAGCGATATTTTAAGTAATAATATAACACTTAATTTTTGCAAATTTCAAGTGCTATGAAATCCACACCCTAACTATGGATTATAGGGACGCCCGCAGCAATGTAGCTCGGGGGGGGGGGGGCAAACAATTACAAGTACCTAAATACTTATGGGAAGATTTACCGCTACACTTTCATCTACTCATACTTAGTGATAGTATCGTTTATAATTTTTTAAAAATCAAAACTAATTTAAGTAAATATAAAATTACAGTAATTACACTATTATTTCTAATATTTCTAAGAAAAAACATAATAAAATTCAAACAAAAAACAACTTTATTTCTTGTAAGTTGTATTAACTGAAAAATGCATACTTTTAGTATGAAAGTAATTAATTTAACTCCCAAAAACATTAAATTTGTTATGATGGTAGAATGTAATTTTAATAAAATATTAGCAAGAAATTAAATATAAATAATCAAATATAAGAGCTTACTTTTTTTGTTTTATCATTTGAAAAATAGGAGTCAAGTGTCCTCATTTTCTTCTTTTTAGGAACTGAATCCATATTTGCACTTCTTAACGAATTTTTTTATTATTTTAACTTAAAAATTGGTTAATTTGTAAATTGTAGGGCAACAACGCTAACAACAGTCAACACTCAACAATACGTGGACTTGGAAAACACAATATTTCGTTAATCGTTTGATAGTGATTTATATATAGTAATTGGAATTCATTTCTACCCATGATAGCTGAACACATTACTCAGAATACGATAAATGTAATAATAATAGTGTCTGTCAAAAGGTTTCTATTTCCGTCGACGACAGGCTGCTTTTATATGACTTGTTAGATACAAGGATTGTCGCATAGTCTCTAAACACCTAAGACCAGTTTTATGTAAAAAACTTCTAATTTTGTAACTGACAAAAAATATCAGTGGGGGCAATGGCCCTCACTGGCCCCCCCTTCCGGGCGTCCCTGATGGATTATAACATCCATCCAGCACCATATTAAACATTTTTGGTAACAGCACTGCCAAACACAGTTCAATTCATTCGATATTAATAATAGGTATAGGTACATAAATTAAGATATACAGTTTTATTATTACTAAAAAAATTAACATTTTGATACAAAAACTCAAAAACTAGAAAAATATTAATCGTTTTATGTAGCTATTGCTTTAATAGTATATATACAACAAAATATATTTAATTTAGTTTTTGTTGGACAATAATATGAATAGTCTCTGTTCAGAGATACGTTAAAGCGTATCTACTGATACCTTGTACTTATGAATCATAAGTAATGATTCTTCAAAAATGAACATGTTTCTATATGTGTGCATATAATCCCAATATTCGGAGCCAGTTCACATATTATTATATTATACAAATGACTTTTTTATTACGTGAATATGAATTTGTTTTGAACATATATTAGATTTTTTAACTTGCAGACACGGAGACTCGAAGACCACTCTATACAGCCTGAGTGAGCAACACGACAATGACAAATGTAATCAGCGAGACAAAATCGGATGGATACTAATCTTAGTCCGTGGTAATTTCCAAGTTTTAAGTTATCGGCATAGACAAGGAACGATAAGAAATGAACTAGTGTGAAATCAGTTAAAATTACTAAAAATACGGGAAAATTGTCAAAAAATGACTTAAAAAGTAATAAACACAAAAAAATGCAAAATAAAAATAAGTTATTCAGATGCTAATGAAACACATTTGTAGCTAGGAGAGGAAAATCTTAATATTCGGACCCAGTTCACATATTATTATATTATACAACTGATCTCTTTATTACGAGCCGTTGAGTTTGTTGTGAACATGTATTAGATTTTATGTGTACATGCATAGAATGATAGAATGGGTTTAATATTTGATAAGCACTCCGCGAGTATATTTTATACCTATACGTAAATACACTAGTACAATGTTGTTGGTGGTTAGTACGAACTTTAAAATTGTGTTTTGAATCGGAATAATCCCTATATCATTAGGTAATTACATTTAATCAAGGTATCTAGGTTTTTTTTCTTAATTTGCATTTTTCTAACAAAGAGAAAAAAAATAGTATTTAACACATTTGTATGCACTTATTTCGAACCATACCATTTTCATTACACTTCTTTTGGAACGCATTTAAATTATTTTTCGTAAAGATCATAAACACATTTTATACTTTTTAACTAGTGACAAGACTTAACAGGCTAAGTATTCATCCAGATACAGTTATTTAGGGTACATGGTCAAATGGAAATCAATCCAGATGATGTAATGGATATTTCGCAAACGAAAAAAACATAGTACTCTGCTTCATATTTGAAATGTAATTGTTCCAAGAATGTGATTTCTATACTTATAAATCAATATAATGGATTCACATATTTTGATAAATCTATAGTATTTCGTAAGGTATAATTACGCGGTGAATATAAATCGAGCTATATGTAGTATAAATGTGTTTATGCTTAAGTATTAGTACATATATTGATATACCTATTAATTAAATGAACTTATCTTCAACTTTGAATTTTGTTTTGATTTTGATAATGAAAATGTTGCATTTGTAAATTGCTTTAGGCAGATTTACGCAATTATAAAAGTTCTTCACAAGTTATCTGTACACATAGAAT
>NW_019101441.1:0-8448 GCF_001856785.1 Myzus persicae | reverse complement strand
AACAACAAATGTCGGTGGATGAGCACCAGTGAACTAAGCGTTATATTATGTTCTATGGAAACTTTCAGCCCCGTTTGTAGTTCTGTTTAGCCCCGTTATATTTGGCAACGTTTCTTAGAAGTAAAAATAATTTAGCGCGCGCAATCGTACGCCTACAAGGTACCGCTGATAAGGACCGCGCGCAATCGTATTACAGCCAAAGTTCTTACCATCAAGTTGTATAATAAATAGATTCACTCTAATTTTTTAGCTAACTAGTAACGTATAAGACGTGAACTGCTGAGCGTAAATTTTGTATGTTACGCACTTTAAGACGGATACAACACATGCGGGTGTGGCGTCCTCTTAAGTTTCTAATTTCGTGAAATTTGAACTCAAAATGAATAAATTTAAAAAAAATGTGAGTAATCATTCATTTTTATGCTTTTCAGTTACAGTATAAAACACTGACAAGAAACCTTGTTTTAATTTTTCAATCTTTAGCTAAACATTGAACATTTTATACATTTTTTATTACAAACTAACTTGAAAATGTTTGTGATTTTGGTTAACTTGTAAGAGTGTTAGTGTATATTTCCTATATAAAATTAATTTCTTAATACGATATTATTATTATTACAGTACACAAATAATGTTATTATAATAACGTAACTATCCAACTAACATAATATTTTTACATTATAAATTATAATTAAAATAGTTAAATACATTAATAGTTAATAAATTTCATAATACACAATTCGAAAAAAAAACACAATATTCTTTATTCACTTACGATCGTCATTTAAAAGATACAATTCAACAATATATTAATGAATTCATTTTCTTTTAGCGCTGTAAGAATGAATGAATGATCGTCATATGAATGAACATTTAAAACACTTGTTTTATTTAGTAAGGATTTTCTTATTATATTACCTTCACTCGACGACAATTGATGAAATTCAAGTTTATTTTTTTTTATATTTAGTAAAGAAACGTAAAGGTTGTTTTTCAATATTTTTTTTTATGTTAGTTGTATTTATATCTTCAATTTGCATAGGTTTTGATTAGTTTGTAAGTATAGATACTATACTACCATCTATACTGATTTCTATTCAAATTATGTTCAAGATTCATAATAATTATAATAATATACTTTCTTTATTATAATAGCTTGATTATTATATTTGTTAAATAATATTATTATTACCATACATAAAAAATAATTTTATTATAATATCTATAAAATAATATTATGTTAGTTGAATAGTTATGTTATTTTAATAACATTATTGTTATAACAATATTTGTGTACTGTAATAATAATAATATCATTACACAATTGCTATCTGGGTATAGTTCGAATTTTGAAAATATTTATCAAATTTAAAATTTTATTATATAATGTAACTTTTATAGCTAAAGATTGAAAATTTAAAATAATGTTCTACGTAAATAGGTTGTACATTTATACTGTATTCTCAATGAATTGTGTATTTTTAAATTTTAAATTACGATATTGTGTTTTTTAATAACTTATTAACTACATTTAATTATTTTAATTATAATTAATATAATAAAATATAATATTATAATTTATACTGAAAATTATGTTATCGGTTTATCAATTTTATCACATTTTGATAACTGCAAAAAAGGGGCTACATGTAGACAATATTATATGCGGACACAAAAAATGTTTTCCTGCGAAAGTGCGAAGATCCATTCGTATTAATTTTGGCGTAATCACTTATCAAAGTAAACCATTGAGGTTACCGGATATAACCATTGCGGTAACGTGTATTCACTTGAGGCACACGCCAAACCACCTAATGTCCTATCCATGTATGTATTATCTTTGCGTCTATCACACATCAATATTCTGACAAGGAAGGTAACCGCATTCCTGCATATTCTATTGCCTACTCATATCTTACGAGGTGTCTTAATACAAATATGTATTTTTCAGATATAATTCCCAGGATAAAAGATGGATGGATAATATTTATTATTATTAATTATATTATTAAGTATTAATTAAGTACACTAATACAATTAAAAAACTTGATTTAAAAAAGTAATTATCATTAGAAAATATAACATAATGAAACATTTTAAAGTATTTTATTATTCTGGACTAGTATGAATATGGTGCCATAAGAAATTTATATAATATAAATACAAGCTTACAAATATCACCAATTTTATGCCACTGTTGAATTTTATCATAACTATTTTTACATTATTGAATAATATAACGATATTTCCATTATACAATGTATGTACATTATAGCAACATTATCATTGAATGGGGTATCCAGTATCCACCTTATAATGTTAATTCAGGCGTCAATTAAGTGCTATAAAAACGAGATATTTCAAATATTGTAAAACTATGATATTTGAAAATTATATAACAAAAATAAAATACTAATCCTTATGCAATCATTAAAAAACGTGTTTAGATCTTCTAAAGGTGCATTACAGACAGTTAATTCAAATCAGCTACGAGAGCAAAGTTAATACTATTCGGCAAATGGCTTCAAACATTTTCAAATATAAAATTAGTCTGTTATTTCAAGGACCTAATTTATGACTTTTGTGTATTGATATTTGACATGATTATACCTATACAGCTAAACATTAAGATAATAAACTTTTCTGGGTCTTCGCAACCTAATAAATATGAATTATAGTTTTAAAAATAATTCAGACCAAGACTGTAATTTGAATACAAAGTTCTAATAAGCTTAAACCACTCGCAGACGATTCCAAATTAGAAACAAAATAATTTTCATTAACACACAAATCAAAAAGGCAAAAGCTGAATGAAAAAAAAAAATCAAATTTTGAGTACCTACCTACAAATATTGACTAAAAGATATAATAGGCAATGTTACAAATCATTAAGTATATTATTTTATTAACTTAATACTGGTATATGGAAATTTTTTTAAAATATATATTATACCTAAGACTATACATTTATACCTGAGACTGATGTTTTTCAGCTCTACAATATATTTATTACAACTTGATAGACCATTATCATGTATACATGTGTACTATTTTAATGAACTTATTGTGTTTCATAAACAATTACTATTATAATATAATATTTATAATTGCAGATGTATATAAAATTACAAAATATTTTTTTAATCCATGATATAATATACATATTTTATTTACAATAAGGATTAGAGGCAATTTGTACATTTTGGGAAACACTACTAATACTAGTTATGCACTGATATTATTTGCCTATACTGTAGTTAAACATAAACTTTATGTTTAACTACAGTATAGGCAAATAATATGGTTATATAATTAATTGTTGAATATTGAATGAATGGCTTTCAAAATAGGTAGCAAACCTCCCTCACATTAATAGCATTCATCCAATTTAGACACTCAACATAAATTAGTTGCTACATAATAACGATATCAAAGTGAATTCACACACAGGTGTTCACGAAAATTAAAATTCTGCATCGATCAAATATCGAAAAATAAGTTTATGAAAATCAAGTCAAGTATTTATTATATTTTAAAAACTTAATTATTATAGTATTTTATTAAGACTATTTACTATAAATCCATTCAAAAGTTTTATAATATTAGCAATGTACAAAACCCAGTATAGTGGAGTATTTCTTACTTTGGAAATACCCAAATCGACGAACCGAGCCCCAATGACAATGTTTTGTCGATTTGGGTTTCCAGAGTCTTGAAAAAAATTTCATGCTCCTCATAAAACCAAAAAAATTAAAAAAACTAATCTAAATGCAATACCTCATGGGTGGAGTTGGAAATTTGCATTAATATGTTGTTGGCACAAATAAGTAATTGCGACTGTGAACTACAATATATCATAATATCATATTAATAGTATTTATATTATAATAAATAAGAAACAAAACTACAAAACCGTAATCAAAGTAGTTAAGGTATACTTTTAATTATATCAAAAATATGTGCAAATAATCATAATGTACAGAATTTTAAACAGTAGTGTATATATATTATTTTTATTGAATGTTAATTGATACATTTTTTAAACTTCTTAGCCTGTTGAAGATTGAATGGTGATTCAATGAAGAATTAATAAATAAAAATGAATTATATTGTAACATGCTTTGGTTTTTAATTACGCAAATGAATGTAAATATTTGTACATACTATTTTATTTACTTTCATATTTTTTACATAAATGTATTTGCAAGTTTCATAAGTGATATTAAGATGATTTTAAAATTATTTTGGTCAGGTAGGTATGTCATTTTTACATTTGAAAACCTTACTTTTACAATAAATATAATACATCAATAAGACTTAATAAATAATAATTATAAAAATAATTTTTATTTTTTAAAATAGGTATACAATAAACATAATAAGATAAAAAAAAAATAAGCAGTATACAACACTCCCTATAGACGTTGCTTGTATTGGGAGAGTAGAGTTTAGTTTATAAATTATACATACGTTTTGTTATGTCAAAAGCATGACAGAAAGAATATAATACTGCTAATACTAGTAAAATAATTAATAAACATTAAATAAAAATAATTTAAGCAAATATAATTATTAGTTCCAATATTTTCAATGTCTAGATTATACAAAAAAAAATTTTAACTCCTTAACTGTTTTGAAATTAAATAAATTAATGTTCAATTTCTTACATTAATATGCTCCTACGATTAACTTACCTTTTGAAACAAAAATTGTATTAGGTACCACTAAAAACAATATTTATATTGTATTTATATCTGGTAATATAAAAATGATTCACATTGGTCAAAAGATGTTTATATAAATATATATGTGTATATAAAAGCAATAATACAATAGTAAAAAATATTTATCAAAGTATTGTACATCAAGTTCATCAAACATAAGCTTAGTATTAAAGTATTTAGGTTTGCTCAATAAAAATCTAATAATGCTATTTATTGTGACTTTTAGTTTTTCAAGATGTGATTTATAAGTACAACCCCAAAACATTATTCCATAATTAAAAATTGATTGTACCAAAGTAATGTAAATTATTCACTTCATATTTATATTAAAGTACCGTTTAACATCTTAAAAAAAAGAAAAATGTACGTACATTGGAGATTAAATTATTAATATGACATGCCCATTTTAATTTGTAATCTAATGTAATATCCAGATATTTTTATACTACTACTTTTTCCAAGACATTAGATTTACAATTGATACTGCCTCAAGAGCTAAAGTTACAATCAAAGAGATGTAATTTGAGCTTAAAGTTTTGATTTAAAGAGTGCTCTTTGATTTTAAAAATCAAATATTTAGATTTAAATATAGTGATCATCAACATACGATTATCTAACCATACTTTAATACAATATAATAGAGAATTTGGTTTCTTATTCAAATCATTATAATGATCACTATATAGTGATATGGCGGTATCATCAGCATAACAGGAAATGTTTGAGTCATAATTTAAATTAAGTAGACTATTTATATAAATAAAAATAAGATAGGCTCTAAAACAGTTCCTTTTGACACATGTCCATGTGTGATATTTACAGAATCACTAAGATCACCACTTAATCTTACAACCTGTGTTCTACTACTTAAGTAAGATTTGAAAAGCTTAATTTTAGACCCCCAATACCAGCATAATCTAGTTTTTTAAATTAAAATATAATTTTTAACCGAATCAAAAGATTTTTTAAACACAAAAAAGATACCCATCACTTTATTAATATAATCTAGGTTCTCATGAACAAATTTATAAAGTATCACCAGAGGATCCATAGTTGATTTTCCTGGTAGTAATCCAAATTGAAAACTTAAGAACAATTATGTTTAGAATTCTGATTTTCAAAAATTTTTCAAAGACTTTATAGTGTTAGTGGTAAAGATAAAGGTCTGTAATTTCTACAATATTTTGTATCGCCAGTTTTTTTATAGAGGTATAATGAATTTATTTTTTAATACAGTATTAGTTATTCCACAATCAAAGAATGTATTGTTATGTTTAATTGCTGAAACATATTTAAATATTTCTGCTCTTAAAATAGGGGTCAAAAAAATTAAGTTTTGTATAAAACCTTTTTTTATGAGCCAACTCCATTGCTTTTTCATTTGATTGAAATCTCGTGTTATTACAAATTACAAATTTAATTTTTAATTGCCCCTGATAAATTGAGTAAATGCAACTTAATCTATCTGGTATCAACCATTATCTTATCAGTGATAAAGAAGCTAAGTAGGACGGAGCTATTTTCATAGACACGGTACAGCACTTTCTATTTTACTTACTATAATTTAAAAATGAAAAATTTAAAACACATTTAATTCATATGTAATATTACAATATGAAAATAGTTACCTACATCTTATAAACTGCAATACCTATGTAACTAACAAATACTAGTAGGATATGAAAATATATTAACATTAAACAAGTAATACTACAGTTTGAACAATACCTAATAAATTGTTTAGTTTTTTACATAATAATATAATATAACTAATAACAATAATAACTATGGTTTATTTAATTTTGGTTATACTGTGATTAAATATATTTAGCCATACTTAAATATGTTTAATAATATATATATATAAGTTCTACAATGTGTATTGTATTTTATATATGCATAGTTTTACCTATATTTTTAAGAAATATTTAACAATTTATAAGGCATGTGACTAAAATTAAAAATTAATTTTCTTTAATGTGAATCCATCAACTTAAAAATATTTTTTACATTAATATGTTTATAGGTATTAAAACTATTTTCAGTGTAATCTGAAATTATAGGGTAAAGAAGTGAATGCCACTACCTAGTATAATAATTAATTTAAATTAAAAATAAATAATATAATATAAATAATTAGTTTAAATGTTTTTATGAATATAAATTAATGCTTAGATAGGTACTTAAAAATATTATCTTCTATAGTTCTATACAATACCTAGTAAACTTTTTTTTCTCAAATACCTAGATATTGATTTTGTAATGAAAAGTTCAAAATGTTTAACTTTCGATCTTTGGATAGTGAAGCCAATAACCTTTTACTTAAAATAAATTAATATAAAACATTACTGTAACTTTGTTTTTAGAATGATGACTTGTTGTACTAATAATAATAATGATAATAATAGGTAATAATGTTTTACTATTATAGAATGGGATAGAATGTTTAAATCGCATTTCGATTGGCTTTATAGAACATTAAAAAATATGTTTTTTTTCTAAGCCAAATGAAAAATTGAAAAATGCTTGGTTAGTCTTTTAGTCTTACTAGTATAGCCTTCGAATTTATAATAATAAAATATATAATATGTGTTTTAGTTTTATACTTACATTCTGAACTTGTCTTGTCGTCTGGATATTATAAAATATTTTCTAAAATAAAACGTTAACGGCGGCGTACTCGTACATCAACGGACTGTTGGAAAATGGAAATCACACTATCACAGTAATCTTTGTAATCACACAACAAACCTTTGAGTAATATACAAATTTGTATGTTCTGGGCCGGCTCTTTTTTTTTTCCTTGGTAATTACACCATGTGTAAGCGGGAACGTCCCTCTCAGATCCCACTGATTTTACCGTATTACACATCACGCGGAAATTACACACTCAAAGTCCATCTGTTTGCCAACTGCCGCTCGCACGAATGATAGCCTTACACAAAATTATTATAGCATTTTAAATTTACAGAGTAATTGCACACTCAAAATCGGGTTTGCTGCTTACTTGAAAATATTTAACGCATACACATCTTTTTTTTTACAGTTAGGATTAACCTTTTGTATGAAAGTAGAATTCGTGGACAAAAATTAAGAAATCTCCCTGTAAAATATGCTGTACAGTAAATATTTTTATATGAGTGACAAATAAGTGGACAACGAGTGTGTAATACTGTAAAATCAGTGTACTCTGATGAGACATTCCACCTCGAACATAGTGTGATTACCGCGGAAAAAAAACGAGCTGACACAGAACATACAATTTATGTATATTACTAATAGGTAGTTAACACTATTCAGTAAACTTTTGTTTGGGGGTTTAGACAACCAAATTTGAATTAAGTAAGGAGGTAGGTAACAAATAGTAACCCGCATCGTTAATTATTGCACATGACGTACTTACTATACATAGAAACTTGTTTGTTGCTTTACCTTAATATATTATTAACTAACATAACCTATCTATTTATTATATTATTATATTTATCATCCATTTTATTATAATATGTATTATTGACCAATTATTAGTGTATTACAATTTAAAATAACTATCAAGATGAAGCCTGATCAACACATTTTATTGAATAATGTTTTATTATTTAATAATTAAAATTATTATGTACCATTATTGGTTCTATCCTAACCTAAACTATCTAAATGTTTTTTTAACTTCAAGAGCGTGGTTTGTTTGAAATTAGTATCAGTCAAAATATTAGTAGTGGTA
>NW_019101440.1:2249-9377 GCF_001856785.1 Myzus persicae | reverse complement strand
TTAGCACCGCCTGCTTGGCGAACTGTACCAAAGAATCTCTAAAAATATAAATTGTAACAATTAAATATTTTTTATGTATTAGTTAAATAAGCTTTATTATTTCTTCTGCTGAATCTTGGTTTATTTTGCCAGTTAGAACATAATTCATATTATACTTTTCCTTTAAATAACAGCAAATTTGAATTGAAGAAGTGAGAGTTATTCTCAATCCTTCAGCTGTGTTGCTTGTAAGAAAGTGTTCAGGCTTTATGAGTTTATCAACAACTCGTTGTTCCCAATCATCCAACCACTTTAGAGTACTTTGTAAGACCTGAATGTTAAAAATTAAAAAAACACACATTATAAATTTAATACTCACAATCCAAAAGTAAATAGTGGTTACAGGCAGTAGGCAAGCTTTTATAGGTTTTAAATACAGAAATATTATGTAAATTGTTTGCTACATGCAAAAATAAAATATCAAAAAGCTGAAGCTATAAAATTATCTCATATATTATATCAATATATTTAAGTGATTATCTTTGCGTAAAAGCTAATCACTTATAAATACAAAACCACTGCCAATTGCTATTTCCAATAAAATATAATAGATATTGGATCTAATACTGGTTAGAAATTCCTGTGTTAAATCATCAGTAACTGTAAAAAAAATTTGATTAACTATGTTTAAAATTGACTAAATATTTGAACTAAAATAATAACTTACCATATAATCTTTAGAATTAGGGGAAATCCCTTCATTAATTAACTTGCGGTTGAGTGCATCAAAGGTTATATTCATTTTTAAACAAAACTCTTCTGTTGCACTAGAATCTTTAAGTTGAGAACAATAAGGACGATAAAACTCTAAGCCTTTTGCCATTGAATTACTTAAAACCTATAACATTTAGATGATGAATAATATTACATAACTATTACCAACAGTGAGGACTGAGGATACCTGTACAGCCAACCGAACTCTCATTTTAGATGAACTATTCAGAGTTAAATGGGAAGCAGAAATTTTTGGACAGACTCTTAATTTTCCATTATTCAGATTATCTTGATCATACACAATTTGAAAATGATTCCATTCAACAAATGGTTCATCTTGCTTAATCTGAAAAAAAAAATGACAATATAATTTATTTATTGTAATTTAATAATGTATATAATAACCTGAAGTTTTCTTTGATTATAAAGCCTGTTTCTGATGTTTTTGAATAAATGTGGTGTATCTGAGAAGATAAAAACTTTTCGATCAGCATCATTTGGGTGTTCAAACCAATTTTTTACTTCATTTAATTTTGCACTTATGCCCATTTCAATCCAAAATTTCCGGTTTGGTGCAGCTCCATCGCATACTATACCATGTATGAAAGCACCAGCTTTTTCAAGCAGAGTAATTGCTTTTAATACCAGTTGAGCTATGACGACACCTTTTGTCGGACCTCTTGAAGCAAATACCCCAACGGGTTGTGCATAATTATCATTTAAGGGTACGAACATAAACACCAAACCATGATTAGCCTTGTCATTAAAAGATTGACCTTTATCACCATCATCTCCAAAATCAATGAGACCTATGACATTTTTAAAAAATAAGTAGATAAATAGATACTAAGTATAAAAATTAAATTTGTATATAGGTACCTGTATAAGTTAGATTTTCAGAATTTACTGATACACTTTCACGGGTAGAAATTTCATCAAAAATTAATATTCCATGACGCTTAAACTCATCTTTTTGAGCAAGATGTAGAGCAAATAATTCTAAAAATTTCTCATCAAACCCACATTTAGTGTCAATACATGAAAGGTGTCTAAAAACAATAAATGTTATAAAATCAATAAAATAAAATATTTAATTTAGGTATTACCTTCTTATTGATCTCACACAAGGTAGAGGTAAAATGTCATTTTTCAGTAAAAAGTTATATGCACAAGGAGACCGTATGTGAAAAAGCATACATAATAAACTCCAATTTTCCGAATATCGTCGACCTTTTTTGTTTTTCACTTTGGAAGCTGAAACAATTTCATTTACTGCAATACGCTGATTATAAGGTAGAACACTTTTGTCTAGTCCTTCTTCAAGGCTTAATGAAGAGACTGCTGACATTTTGTCATGTAGATAAGATATATTAGTTTTTAGTTTTTTGTTGAGTGCTTCAGCTCGAACTTTTTTTTGCCTGATTAATTTATATTTCATTTGTAGTCTTTTTAATTGTGGTTGTTTACTTGGACTAAGCAAAATATTAATTTTCCTAGAAGTTGTATCGATATCTTTTGACATCCGAAGTTTTTTTCGATTTACACTTCGTAAAGCACAGGTATAATACTGGCAAATATCTTTTTTTTCAATAATAAATTGACATGAAATGTGTTGAACATTTCCAATTGGATCGACATAAGAGTTTTGTGTCTTCAAGTATGAATCTACTTTGTATCCTTTACAAATATTTGCACTATCAAATTTATTTAAAAGTTCTTCTAAAACTGTAACACTAGTTATTTCTTGAATACCAAATATGTTTATAGAAATTTCTGTATTTAAAACCAAACAACTGGCCTTTAAATTAATATTTAAGCAAACTCTCTTGAAAATAATAGGAGTGGGCATTTCAGTGTCATTTCCTATTGTAATATAATGGGAAAACATGATCAATTTTTTGGGTATATCATGCCTACTCCATGCTGTGGGAAGAACAATGGTGTTAATATTTTCTTGCATAGTCTTAAAAGAAAACGGTTCAACGGTATTTTGTTTTTCAGGTTCAGTGTTATTAAAACATTCATTGTCAACAGATAGATCGGAAATAATTTCACCAAATGGCTTTTGAGTATTAATAGCCATTTTTTTCCGTTTTATTGGGCTGTTTCGTAGTAAAGGTGCTTTTCTTGGGTTTGAGTGTTTCGTAAGATATTTTGGGCAATTTGGAAATATAGAAGGGACTGCTCCTTCTTGTAATCTAGGTATTTGATACAAAGCCTACAACAAATTAAAATATTCAATAATGAATAAGGACTTTAACAACTGAAAACTTTCTCATACCCAATTCAATATTGCAAAAAAATTTATGTCAAATTAAAATAGGTACTTAGATAGATAAAAATAAAATAAAAATAAATGAAACACTTATAATAGTTAAATTTAACAATACAATTTATTTCTATGAACAATAAATAATATGCATTAAAAAACCTTGGATATTTTTAATACTATATTAAGCAATATGTAATTAATTGGTTATAAGAATATTTAAAGATCTAAATCAATTACAATAGTTGAATCCTGATACTCATTAGTATTTAGTTATAGAGTTAAATAAATAATTATTATTAACGTAGTGGCTATTTTCACGTCCGACGTTTAATCTATTCTGTGTTATTTACATAGATAATAAAGATATGGATAGGCCACGCCTATGTTAAATACATTTGAGGCCGCGTTCCCGGAGGAGAAGGCAATTGAGGCTCCTTTATATTGATAGTCGATACTCAATATATGTATACTTTATTTGGCCTCAATTGTTCCCCTCGAAGACCGCTGATAAGACCAATATGTCCTATCCATATCTTTATTATCTATGGTTATTTATAAGTTTATAACCTGATATAATATTATATAACTAATTAATATTTTGATTTATTATACATAATCATGGGACTTCCGACTTACCAACATAATCGACATACTATTTGCTGGGTATATTCGCGACACTGTCGCGTTGAACATACTTCTTATTCCTTATACTATGGTATTATAATATAGTAAAATTCTATATTATAAGTTATAACCTAACACTAAAGTAAATCACGTTTAACACTTACGGTGGTAACGCACGTTAACATTAAACACTTAAAAAAATCACGTTGTAAAAATTAAAATTATTTGGCTGCTAATTTACAAGTATTACAAAACCACTGTTTTGATTTTACATTCTCATTTACTCTTGCGCATATAAAATGTGACCATTCCAAGCACCGATTGCAGCAAATGGATTTAGTAGAAGCATCTTCTGAACAAACAGGACAAACCCAAGTTGCATGTTTTTTTTTGGCATCAATAATTTGTTGGACAGCAGTCCATCCATCTGCTGTAAAAAATTGCCTTATTTCTCCTACAGCTATAGTATCATCGATTATTGCACATGGTACACTTTCTGGTATGCATTCAACATCACTTTCAGAGATTAATTTGTTTGCATTGATTGCAAGCATTGCTAACTCTTCGTTAACTAACCATTTTAGCATTTCAGATTGTTTTATTTTCAATGGCAGTTTTTGAAAACAAACCAACCCAACTGAATCCAATTTTCTTTTTTTTGGAATGCCAATTGCTGTCTTATCATTACCTACATATTATATTGTGGTTTAAGTAAGTGAAATAATAAACCTTAATTAAAAACTTAGAATTACCTTTTGGACGGCCCCTTTTTGGAATCCTAGGTGGTAGTATTGGTAACTCATTCAGCACCAACTCTTGAGGCTCTTCAGTTTCACTCTCAATGTTTTCACTCACTTCTTGACCTTCTTGGTCAAACAAATCGTCTAAAGAGTAAAATATTTATTATGTATTATTTATTATAAAATAAACATTTTTATGTAAATTCCAAAGCTATGTAAATGTTAGTTACCTAGTTCAACTTCTTCATTTTTCTCCCAAGCATTGGCGATGAAGTTGAGTAACTTTATACGTTTTTGAAACGCTGTCCCAGAAGCCTCAGAGGCCAAAGAAGCCAATTTTTTGGCTTGAACATATGCTTGCTGGTATTTTTCGTGCTGATTAAATATACGTTTTTTTTTTTGTGCCAACAGTGACTACGTTAACACTGTTTTGCTCTGTATTATTAGGCATAGTTGTTGAAGGAATTACCCTACATACATCTTGGTAATACCTTCTAGTCCACCTATCTGCACATAATTCTGGGCAGTATAATGAAATATCATACATTTTCCTCAATCTCAATATGTGGTGGCACGGAAGACACATACTGGTAATAAAAGTGCACTCACAAGTCTTAGTAGTGACGTTTAAGACACCCTCTCCGGAATTAACAATGCCCGTCATGTTAATGTGAGATATAACTTTTACTTTTTCTACCTTGCTAATTTTTGACTGAACTAAATTAAATGCATAAGGTGTTAAATACCAAAACAATTGTTTAATCTCAGGTGCCAATCCAGCTACAAAACTAGGAGTTTTTGAAAAACACTCGGTGGCTATGTGGTCTCGTTCTGTCCGTAGCGTTACCATTAACATCTCTAGCCCTATAAATACATATACAATTATAACATATGCATGAAGATGACTGCGCGGCGGGTATAGTTTGCTTAAGTGAGTATACCTTGAAATAATTGATCTAGTCTAGAAAATTTGGTGACCACTTGTGTTATTTTTTGGTTAATGCTTTCAAGACGATTATTTGTACGATTTCCTAAAACAATAAAGTTACATAACTGAAACCTGACAGTATTAACATATTATTATAAAATTATACCTAGAGTCATAAATTTTGATTGGAAGTGTACAACCCATTCTGTTCTGATACCGTGCCAGTTTTTATTGAAGTAATCGATCACCGTCTTTATATTGGTATCTTCAAGTTTTTGGCGGATTTCGTCATAATTCGATTCATTTTTAGCGTAAACAATACTTTGTATTATTTCTAAACACATCAATCTTTCTCCTAATAAAAAAATTCATCAAAACTAATGCATTTAGTATTTCATAAACACTTTTTACCGGAGTTTATTTTCATTTTTTCGCAGGTAATTTCCCTCGACATAGACCTCAAACAATGGAAAATACAAATCAAAATTTGTGAATCCGGAAATTGCTGCTTGAAAACATTCCTCTCAGTAAAATCTTTGTCTGCCATTATACATTTGATTTGATTCCAATCGGGATTATGCTTTTTAAACGTTGAGGCCATGTCCGATACATTTTCCTTGTCTTCACTAGTGAGAAGACAAAACCCAACAACTTCACTGAGCCCGTTACTGTCAACCACTATAACCAAGTTGAAGGCAACAAACAAATTTTATTTAATACAACAGTTGATTATAATTAATTAAACGTAGTAAAGATGAATACCTAAAAAAACGTAGAGGGGCATTCTTAAGTCATTTACTTTATATATGGCATCAACAAACAACACTTCAGGACACAAAGAAAATATTCTTTGCATTTCTTTGTCCTGGTAAAAGATTGCTTTGAGCTCATTTTTTTCGTTTTTTAAAATATTAAGGGTGACGTCAGTTCCCTCATAACTAGTTGCCAATATTTTTAAGGCGTCTGATGCCGGTGATTTGGATATAACCAAATTATGTATATCCTTCAACGTTACTATTTTATTGTGGGTTTTCATCAGATCATTTTGTAATATTTTTTTATTAACCTTCATCGTTACCAATTTCGTTGCCATAATTCTAGAATCAGTATCCAGCCTCCTTTGTCTAGGATAGTGATCATACATTGCCTAAAATAAATAGTTTTTTTTTATACTGTATTTATATACAATTTCTATTATTATTTTGTTAACTATTTACCTTGCTGCATATGTGATTATGTTCACTAATAAAACTTTTTATGACTAATTTTTCTCCACAATCATTGGGTCGAACAGTCAAAACCACAGGGCAATTTGAACGAAAAGAACTGGAATAAAAATAAATACCAACCAATATGTTTTTAAGATGCTCCATAATTCATAAATTATAAATATTTTAAGTTTAATAAGTATTTTAAATATACCTTTGTTGCGGCCGGAGACCTGTTGATTGGCTTTTGTACTCACCACTTCGTACACATCTATAATCAAGAGCGACATATTCCAAAATTGGATTAATGTGCCTTTTTAAGCCCTTTTTTCTAGCACCTTCAATGGTCCTAGAACTGAACTTCGTAAAGTTGGACATGGTCTTATTTTCATACTTTGAAATTGCATCTTCTAACTCAACAAGAGAGGAAAATTCTTTACCAATTTCAAGTTCCAAAGACTATATTATATAATTAATTATTAATATAGATTATTAAATATAATTAAATTCATAAACACTTACTTGATTTTCAGCATTAACATTGTTGTCCATTTTGTTAAAATTAAAAAAAAATATGTAAAATATGTAAATATAATAATATAA
>NW_019101440.1:0-1883 GCF_001856785.1 Myzus persicae | reverse complement strand
ATATCAGATATACTATCAGTATTAATATTACGTCCAATCAGGTGACAGGACGTGAAAATACATAGTTTCACGTCGGACGTGAAAATAGCCACTACGTATTATTAATTAATAATAATAATTAAGGATTTAGTTATAGAGTTAAATTAATAATTATTAATAATTAATAATCATTTTTAATTAAAAATTTACCAACCTCTGCAAGGACTTTCCCGTTTTTATCTGTCATAATTTTTTTACGTATTATGTCTGATTCTTTAAAGTGTAGCTCACAAACCACTTGTTTCGGTTTGATTACAAATTCCTTCCTAGGTATAGCTTTTGTCCATTGAGCAAGTCTGATCGTATCCTTAGGGACGGTAAAAAAGTGGCGTTTTTGTAAGCAAGAATCATATCCCGAAGTGCACGCCGGAACAATGCATCGATGCCCGGGCATGTTAAAAAACTAAATACTAGTGACTAGTCTATAATCTAAATACTTTACTATTATGTCAATATCAATAATATAATTATATTCCAACACTTGAATAAGTCAATAAACAATAATGTGCATACTACATAACATAGTCGTCGTAAACTAATTATAGTATACACTAGTATACATCCAGCGTTACTAAGGCGAACGCACAACTAGCGCTTCGACGGCCAATCACACTGATAGGCGACACTAAAGAATTATTATTTAACACAAGCGATATAGGGAAGTGCATCGGCGTGGTCAAAACTTTAGAAGTTTATTTATATCATTATAACTATTCTAATATAATATTACAATTTATATTTTGAAATATTGTACGCTGTGTACCTACATTAAATAAATAGCTTAAACTTATATAGGTACACATTTATTATCGATATATTATCAGCGCATCAACACCGTAGACATTAAAAACTAAAAGGTGAGATTCACAAGTCACGAGAACATAATTATCGTAATGTTATTGAAGCACTGTCTATCAATCGATTGATTTTACTACAACATTTACGATACACTAATTTTTAACAGTATAAAAAAAACATTTGCCACTTTGCCGCATACCTATCGTTTTGTGAACTGTAATTTTGCAATGATTTTTATTCGATTTGTATGTATTATTTTTAATGTATTATTATTATCATATTGATTATATTATATAGACATCTGTGATATTCATAATAATAATAATTGTCCCAGTGGATGTGTTTTATTCGCAGGTTTACCGGTAGATTACGCTTCAGTGTTTTGGCCCTAATTTTCATACTATACACTCTACTCACGAACAGTTCGTGCTTCTACTTATAAAAGTCTTAGATCATATTATACAATATAGCTTGCATTTTGCAATTCAGATTTCATGCAGTTAGCTAACAAAAAGTCTCATCAAAAACAAAATGGCACATGAATAAATGTATTGATATATTAAAAATACGACGTTATGGTCGATAAAATATAAATATTAATAAATTAAAGTAAAATTACAACATTACTAAATGACAATGGACAATGCTACTATAGTTAGATCAGTTAAAAAAAATTGTTGGATTACGATGTTTGAAGTTATTATGTTTAACATTCAAATTTTTTCTTTAAATAAATATTTTTTAATTTTTGATAGACAGTTGAATTCAGAGTAAATTTAAAATTGTGAAATTATGTATAATGATGTAATATCTAAATATATTTTCATTTTAGGAGCAAGAAATAAACTATTATTGTACCTAGCGGCTACCACTACCTTTTTTTTTTTTTTTTTAACTTTATTTTAAAACATACAATCTGTAATTTAAATTTACAATAAGCATGTATGCGGATATACATTAACTAATTTGACATGCGACGCGTGAAAAAAGAAGCCACCCAATAGCAACACTTTATAACTGAAGTTAGTTTGATTTATAGTTTATTT
>NW_019101439.1:0-9691 GCF_001856785.1 Myzus persicae | reverse complement strand
GCATACAACCTGTATATTTTTTTACTCTAGGTAATATTAAAGTTTTTTTAGTGTTATCAAACTAATTTGCGACATGGCATTACAACCATATAGTTTTGAGCCAACAATCAACGATATTGACAGTAATTTCAATCCGATGCATTTTGCTAACGAAATTTTAAATACAAATTTGTGTATCGAAAACAGATCTATTAAACCAGTGAACGAATGGTGTTTATGTAAGAAGTGTTTAAATTTAATTACTGATCGCGAGTGCGTTTGTTGTATTGAATTTGAAAATTTACAAAAACTTTTTCTAGATAAAAAATGCATTACATTAAATAAATCATTTTCTAAAATTATATTGGATGAAGAAATTTTAAATATTACACGGCAGCAAATGATCGTTAAGACTAAAAATTGAAAGAAACGTAACAACTTATATTGTTATTTATATTACGATAAACATAACATTATACTAGGTTAAACAATACTGTAAATATTATCTACGAACATGTATAAGTAAGTGTATACTAATAAGAACAAAATATGAGTCTTTCAAAATGTGTTTTATTATAATTTCATGACAAGTTTAAAACAGTTTTTAACAAGTTATTAGCAATATTCTACATGTTCAGTTATGCATTGATTAAATAAGTATTTAATCAATGAGTTATGTTATTTGAAACTTATTTCATATTTTTGTTTTATTATTGTTTTTGTCCGACAGATGTCGCTTCAGCTTCACAATTTCTCCCACCACTAAAAGTCCGTATTAAAACCTGACCGCATATTTTATCGTCGTTGCCAGTCCATATTATCTTAGTTCATGCTATAAACTATGGACATCGCTTAGAGAGAGAAGTCAGGATACGATATAGTTGAGTGAGAAAAGAGATTAAGTAGTGTCTTGCAGTGTGCCTACTGCCAAATAAAAAATTGTGATAGAATAAAATCTTGCCCATCGTTATATTTCATGAAATTGTGATTACTGGTTTGTTTTATAGATGATAAATGCATAGGATACCTATGGTGTCTACCGGTGCTGCCAAAAGCGACGGTGGTCGGAACGTGACACGGGCGCCGGCAGAACACTACGTTTTCTCCTGGATTAGAAGGTTTAAAAGAAAGAAAATAAGCAAAACGTTCGGTGGTCGGACGGTCAGCGTTGCCAATAATACGATAATTATCGTATTTGTATTTATGATTTTAACCAGCTGTACGATGTACGATGTAAAATTATTATCGTACACAAAAATACGATAATTTTATAAACTTCATTTATATTTTTTATCGTGCCAAAAACAAGCTTTGTGGACTTGTGGTAATACCATATCTATGGTAAGTATCACAAACATATTAAAGATTACAAATTACAAATTATGTAGGTATAATTATGGTATAATATGACTAGTAA
Organism: Myzus persicae; assembly: GCF_001856785.1. Taxonomy (NCBI): domain Eukaryota; kingdom Metazoa; phylum Arthropoda; class Insecta; order Hemiptera; family Aphididae; genus Myzus; species Myzus persicae. Next base: position 8,295 of record NW_019101439.1, on the reverse strand, counting down.
GTTGTCCTTATAACACCGTGATCGTTTAAATAATTTATTGACAAATAAACAAGTATAACTTAAGGTGGTCGGTTCGCTCGGATCGTCGGTCGTAAGAGCCGAGACATGGGGCTCCTCGAGTCGATTCGAGAGCGTAAAAGTGAGTATGGCAAAGCGTGAGCGGCTTCGAGCCCGTAACGGCGAAAAAGTCGGTGCTCGAGGCTTGAGACAAAATTGTAGCGGGGCACATAAAAATAATATAAGTATAAATCGTTTGCAACATAACAACAATAATACAAAGGTAGGAACGAGTGACAAAATGGTAACGACATAATAATTACAGACGCGCTAGCGTAAGTGGTGATAAGTGATAACACGTCGTAATCACCACATTACTCCCCCTCGGTGAGAAAAAAACGGACTCGTTTTTTATTTTGGGGGTATTCGATCGATTGCGCAGCGTACGAATTTTCAAAGGTCGGGCCTTCACGGGCGATAAATGCTGGCTTGAGTCGGTCGATTGAAACCCAGGTCGTTGATCGGTGGCGTTGTACCTGGAATGTTTTTTCTCGGCGTTCCAAAACTGCAAAAGGTCCCTCATATCGTGGCTGGAGCGGCGGCTTGACTGCGTCGACTCGAACGAAAACGTGACTGACCTGCCTCAGGTCGCTCGGCACGAATGCAGTGTGTCGTGATTCGTACCGGGCGTGAAACGAAGTTGAGCCATGTAGTCTCGGAGCGTTGCTACCAGTTCAGGCGGCTGTGATTCGGCAAGTGTGGCGTGGAACATTTCGCCAGGAAGTCGAAGTGTTGCACTATAAACCAACTCGGCAGGCGTGAGTTCAAAACCAGCTTTCACGATGTTGCAAAGCGCGAGTAGAACGATCGGCAGCTTCGTTGACCATTGCGACGATTCGTGTGCGGTAAGCGCGGACTTGAGCGTTTGGTGAAAACGTTCGACCATACCGTTTGACTGAGGGTGATAAGGCGATGTTCTCGAGTGCTGAATACCGAATGTCGAAAAAAGTGAGCGGAACAATTCGGATTCGAACTGCCTTCCTTGGTCGGTGGTGATGTTGTCAGGAACGCCGAATCGGGCGATCCAGTTCGTGGTTAGCGTCTGTGCGACTGCGTGAGCTGACATGTTCTCGAGTGGCCAGGCTTCCGGCCAGCGAGTGAATCGGTCGACTACGGTGAGCAGGTACCTGTAGTTGTTGGACTGCGGCAGAGGTTCGACGAGATCGACGTGAATGTGACTAAAACGTCGTTAGGTTCACAGCATCGATTCCATCGCGTTATGTCTTTGTGCATGTCAGGCCAGCAAAATATCGAGACTTGATAAGTCGTTGCGTGGCGCGGTTTCCGCCCTGCGCTAAACCATGTAGCGCGCTAAAAACTCGGCGTCGAAGTACGGACGGTACGAACATGCGTGCATTGCCGGTCGAATAATCCGCGTAGATAACGCCGTCGAGTGATATGCGCGGCTGCAGGCGGAGTGAACTTGTCGCGATACCACTGATAAGCTGCTGCAGCTGTGGGTCGGCGGCTTGATCGGCGGCCCCATGATGTAGAGAAGAGAAGGTGATAACAGATAACTTGATTGAAAGAAAAAAAGTGGCTTATTTTTCGACGGAAATTTTTTAGTTTAAATAATATCCACAGGGGCACCACAAGCATCGAAGGACGGTTGTTATTCAATATTTCAATAATTAAACATTATAACCACTATGCAATAATGCATTATTTTCATTAAATCGTAATTTATAAATAAATAAATATTTTATTTAAGATAAAAAATACCTGTGTGTGCCTATACATATATAATGGTATATGAAACATTTTATTCAACTGCCTATATTATATAAGTTGATAGTTGGAAATTATAGCAATATTGCATTTAACAGTATATACAACTCATTACAAAGGTAATAATTTCTGTATTTTGCAAGAAACTCAAAACTATTTATAAAATATACTTACTTTATCATATTTACTTCTAATTTAATACTTACCTTGTATTGATACCTCTTCATAAATATTTCAATATATCTAAAATTTTTTACGCAAAACCAATTTTCGACAAATCGATAATTTAATTTTAGTGTAACTCAGAAAATAATAACTCTGAATACTTGAATTTTTCACCAGATGTTTATATTAGCGTTGTCTACACATGGTTAAATTTTCAAAGTATTTTGACTTTTTTTGAGCTATTTATAGACAATTTAAATTTTTGATTTTTCTTAGTATTTTTTTTTTGAAATATCCATTAAAAAAAATTAGCCTCCTAAAAAATTTTGAAAATTTAATACGATGTTACTTACAAGTTGTTCTTATCAGAGATAAAAAAAAATAAAAAGTGTAAGGCACAATTTTTTTTTATAAGCACTTAGAGTTCAAATGTTTACGAAATATGTCAAAATCGCGAAAATATGCAAGTAATTTTGAAGTTAAAAATTCATAAAAAATGTTTTATTTATACCTAAGGTTTAAAATTTCAACACAAGGTTTTCTATAAGTTTTTCTTTAAGTAACTGTAAAAAAAACTCGAGGGTAATTTTAGAAAAAACTTTTATGAAAGTTTGAATTTTAAATTTTTACAAAATTGCGTAAAATAAAGATTTATCGAAAACTGATTTTTGATATTTGTTATTATTCAAAAAGTATAAGTTGTAGAAAGTTGAAACTCTTACTGAGTTACTCTAGTCCGAGGTCCACCCTACCCCCTAATGTACAGCAGGCCGAGTTTTCGGTTTTTTATTAATTCAATTCATAAATATTATAAAGAATACAAATTTTTATTAGGTATCAAACTTAAAAAGTAAGGCAGTTAATTTGGGAAACGCTGCTATACATTAATATTGTGTACACGCTTGGCAGTTTCCGATTGTCTTCGGTCAAATAAAAAAAATAATTAAATATTGTTATATTAATTTGCGTATTATAATTTATTATTATTAATTTTAACTTTTGTTTGGTGATATGATTAATTGACTGATGATAAATTGAAAGTGTGCGTATACAAATAAAAGACTAACTTTTTTAAATGTTTACTCATTAATCCAAACATTGGAATCCGGGTATATGACGTATACTCTCCAATACACCACTGATTATATCACAATCAGACATCAGTTGATGATAACATGAAACTTAAACTTAACTATGTTATAGGAATATTATAATAAAGAAAAATTAGTATAATATTATATATTTTTACAAAAGTTTAAAATTGAATTAACATAATAAATAATAATAGTCTATGTTTATATTCATATTTATAATAATTCTAAATAATGTATTTTTACAATATTAAGGACGGTCGGCTTTCTCAGCACTTCTGTAATGGTGTTCTTTAATTTCCTCTACAAATTCTTTTTCATAGTTTTTTAAACGAGTATAGTCATCATACTTACTAAATTCTTCCAACTTAATTATATGATTCATATGCCTTCTCCATACTAATTCTTTATCCTCTAGTCTAACTATATAATTTCTGTTGCCTAACACTTATTCTATCACTGCTTTTTCCAAATTTTTTTTACTTGTATTAAAAAAAAATCTCTTGCATAAACTACATCTCCTTCCTAGATAACTTCATTTCTAATTTTTTTTTTTTATAACTCAAAGTATTTTTCTTTATTTTTGAATGTCACAGAAAATCTAAACGAGTTTTTAATTTTCACCAATCATTAGTTTTGCTGGACATTCATTGGTCCATTGTAGTGAGTTTCTGTACATGAATAAATATCTGTTTGTTAATGTGCTCACAGTTACATTTTTATTTTTTTTATCCTGTGTTGCTTTCTGTATGTGCGCTCTTTTAGAATGTTTAACTGCATTTTCAGCTGCACCATTTGTAGCAGGATAAAAAGGTGTTGATGTATAAAATATAATTCCATTTTGTTTACAAAATTCTATGAATTCACTAGAACGAAACTGTGGACCATTATCAGAAATAATTTTATTTGATAATCCAAAATGTCCAAAAATTCCCTCAATTTATCAATTAAATAAAGCCATAGACACTGTTCATTTTACTAATTTCTATAATTACAGCCCAATTCTTGAACTCATCAATCCATACTAAATAATTGTTGTTATTTAAACACAAAAAATCTAAATGAACTCTGCCTAAACTCTAAAGGACTTAGTTTAAGTCTGCCCACTTTGTTTGTCTATCTACTACTGGACTACATCGACATTATATACAGACTTTAGAACTTTTTACATGGCTTTCTATTTCTTTACCAAGTCCAAGCCACCAAAAATAAGATCTGGTCACTGTTTTCATTTTTTCAATATTTCCCTGTGTGCTATGTGTCTAAAAATATTCTCAACTTATCTGGAATAATTACCCTAAAGACCCACATAATTACACCTTTTTCAATATTTAGTTCATTTTTTTCTAATAAAATAACCTTAATATTCTCATTCTACTTTTTCTGGCAATCCTTCTTCAATCCAACTATAAACTTTACCTAATATTCTATTTTTTCTTGTCTCTAGTTTAATCTTTAATAAATCTAAGGTAACATTCTTTCCACAAAATCTATATAACTGTACTCATTATCATTTTCATCATTTTTTATTTCTTATGGTAAACGTAATGGGTAGTTATAATCTTCTAAATACTTATTTATAGTTGTCTTATAATCTGCACATAATCTTACTGTACCATTTGTCTTTATCACAAGCACTAAATGTGTACCCCACTGAGTATTTTCCACTTTTTAAATTTTATTTTATTTTTCTAAACGTTCAGGTTCACTTTCAACTTTTTCAATGTACTTGAATGGAATAGATCTGGGTTTACAAAAAATTGGTATAACTCCTTCTTTTATTTTTAAGGTAATTTTCTCTTGTTTATACCAAAATCTAAATTATTTACTGTGATATTTGATACATCTACCAATTGCATACCAAATAAACTCATTAAATCTCTTCAAAATAGAGTTTGATATTCCGGCCGGAATAAGAACGTACCTCGTCCAGCAGGCAGCGACCGGTTCCCCGCCACCGCCTTGTCATTTAGCCAATTTTTTCAACCAATCAGAGCCAACCTGTTATGGTCCGCCGCCCGGGTTTGTTCTTATTTCGGCCGAAGTATACATCCATGTTCTACTATTAGTAAATTACATTGTTGTTTCTTATTCTTATACACCATATGTACCATAACTCCTCCAACTGGATTTACCACCCATCTTTTGGTGCTCCAACTTTTTTCTTGACATCCTTTGATCCGTTTCATATTTTAATTTTGTGCACTTCCATTGGAATATTTGGTTTTATAGTTACTTCTTTGTGCATTGCTAATTCTATAATTTTGTTTAGCTCTTTAGATATATCTTCTTCGCATAAACGGTCTATATAGTGCCGATTTTTCATACCCGTTATAAACTTATCTCTAAGAACATCAATTATTCCTTGTCCAAATTTACATGTTGTTGCTGAATGTTTTATTCTTGCATACCAATCCTACACATTTTCACTTGAATTTTGTCATAAATTATCTAATACAGCACATAATTCTTTATATGGTCTTTCGGATAGTATTATGGGGTCACACAAGTGTCTTGTAAGTTTTTTCCCCAATACATGTAATTAATAACGGTACATTGCGTTAATCCGGTATTGTGTTAACTGATAAAAATAGTTCCATTCTTTCTTGATAAATTGACCACTCTCCATCCATTTGGAACTCCACCAATGATTCGATCACATCCGTCATTTTTTGGTTATGTTCACCTTGAACTACCTTTTTAATTTTTACTGCACGTGGTACGTCACCTCGACGATCGTCTGCTTTCGGAGTCTTGTTCGTTACAGCCTTTAATTAGATTGACGATTTGTGTTTGAACGCTTCTTATACGTTTTATATTTTCGTCGCCATTTGAAATATCGTGAGGTAATGCCAAAACTTAATTATTTATCTTGTTAAAAAAGTATTTCTTTTATTTCATCATTGTATAATAAAAACTTGCATACTTGCGAACAGAACATAATGAATTAATAGATCATAACAAAAGTGAGGTTAACATAAATACAAATTACAATTCAATGTTGCCAATGTCATAACAATTACAGTTTTCATATTTTTATAGTTAAAATAATATTACGTATAGTATTATATACTATACATATATCATTGATATTGATAGTCATCTTCCATTCGTTCTGTAATATTACGGAGTAAAGCTATATATAGGCATGACTATTTTGTATAATAACAATATTTATAATAATCGTTCGGCCTGTTAGAGATACATCAGCCGAACTAGTCTCGTTTCACCACTTGCTCCGTGTATTGTTGCCACCGGGTCATCGGTAAAGTAAAATATTTTATATTACATTTTGTTTTACATTTTAAATATAGGTACGTTAAATTTATTGTACTCGGTATAACTAACTGTCTTGTCGAACATCCAATTCCTCTCATATTCCCCCGTTTGGTACAGATCTATCATCTATCACTATGGATTAGAGTTATACTTGAGTATGAAATGTTTCACATGAAATTTTCTCTTTGAAATATTTCAAACTTGAAACTTTCAGCCTTCTTGAAATCTTTCAATGAAATATTTAAAAATAAAATATTTTAATTTTTTGTTTTTGGAATGTTTTACAAAATCTTTACAACAATTTGACAGGAGGACATAGAGGGGTGGCTCATTCTATCTGTAATCTTACTTATAAAAACCTAAATTCATCCCAATTGTTTATCATAATCTTTCAGGCTATGATGCTCATCTATTTATAAAATAATTTGGGAATGATAAAAACGATATAAAGTTAATTCTAAATAAGGAGGAAAAATACATTTCTTTTTCAAAAATTATAGAACGTAAAAAATATATTGAAGGTGAAAAAAATATAATTAAATCAGAATTAAGATTTATCGATTCATTAAAATTGTATCTAGTTTTTTAGACAAATTAACAAATAATCTTGAAAAACATCAATTTAAAGAACTCAATAAATATTTCCCTGAAGAACATTTAAATTTACTTAGGTACTAGAAAGTTAGCTTATTCTAACGTGATTGTTTCGAAAAATTTATTGAGACATGTTTATCCCCTATAGAAAAATTGTATAGTTCTCTCACTGATAAATATACAACGATAGAGGAATATGAAAAGTCACAAAAAAATTGGGAAGTGTTCAATGAACAAAATCTTCGTGAATTCCCTAGTTTATATAATAAGATCGATGTTTTATAATTAACAGATATAATGGACAATTGAAGGGTGGGCGGGAATAACGTGCTATGTAGCAATTCGTAAATGTTCAGGAACAACTAAAAACGAAAACTGTATCATACATTTTTTTTTAATGTATTTGGAACGCACATAGCACGTTCTTCCATATTCGACTATAACACTCTACAATGTTTTATTATTTATTTTTTTGTGTAGGTACTGTATTCATTTCACTCAAACAAAATTATATTATAAATACTAATATTAATAAAACATTGTATTTTATTACTAAAAATCACATTATTTTTTTTTACATATTTTAAAATTAATACAATATAATATTATCCTGGTATTTTATTACTCTTTAAAAAACCACATAATTATTTTTATACATTTTAAAATTAATACAATATATTATCCAGGTAACGATGTACAGAAGTCACTGTATTGTTGAGGCATATACTTGCACATGTCTAAAAGTTCTTTTTTCTTTTCTTTTGTTAAGGCCACTGGGGATTCTTAGGCTGATGGTAAATCTTTAATAGATAAAGTATTATCTTTAAAGTTGTTTTGACGTATTTGATGTAATGTCCAAGGTCTCAGCGTATTGTGACTTTCACGAATATTTACATGCTTTGGAGCATCAGCTGTCAATTTCAACCACATTGCTTGCGTTATTTTTAGATTTTTTTTGTAATATCTTGCTCTAATGCAGAAAAATCTTTAAAATCATTTTGAGACATTTCTATAATACGAAATGATTTTTCTAATCTTGCAGTAGCTATAACATATTTCCATTGTGACGGTACAAGTACTTTTGCTGTTTTTTTTTGTTTTTCAATTAAAGCGAAATCACGGTCACATGGTAAAAAACTATGGCCAGTCGAAAGAAATTTTTTGTTAATTTCTGTAAAATACTTGCAAAATATTAGATAGGAATACATGTTTAATATTCGCCGGTTATTATTTTGACCTACACATCTATCAGACCATATAATCAATTTCCTCTCTTCGCCATGTCCAAGAATATCGTAATTATTTTCGATATAATTTAAAATACACGAAGATATTTCTAATGAGCCTCTTTTAGCGATACATTCATACCACAAATGCATAG
>NW_019101438.1:467956-482915 GCF_001856785.1 Myzus persicae | reverse complement strand
ATAATAATAATATGGGCCCTCAGTGTTTTAAAACGGCGACAATAATAATAATTATTACTATTATTGAAGCAGAGGTCGACCGACCTCTCCTACCCGTACACGACGTTAAATGATAATAAATTGTTCATTATATTAAAACACACACACTGCAACATATTAAAGCCATTCGTACACACACACACAATCATGATGGTCGCTATTTAACAACTTGTCTCGTTGTCTCATTTTCGTACATTATATTTTACGAACACGTATACAAAACGACGATGACCTGTCAACCACTCAGCAGCAGCTGCAGTACGCACTAATAATAAATTGTAGTATTACATGAATCGAATTCCGAAAAATTTACCAACATGAGATCCTATTAACCGTTCACAAAGTGTACTAAATATTATTTAGTTATTAGGTTAGAGCGTTAGACACCTATATAATGCAAAGTAAATACAATGTATTCATGGATACAAAATAATTTATGCGTTATTAATGGATCTAATCGTTTCTGATCGAAAACAGTCAGAATTTATTAAAATTATAATATTTATTGGTAATGAGAAGTTAGAAAAAAAAACACGAAAATCCAGTTGTTTCATAATAATTGGTGACTTTCCCAGAAATTAATAACATAATATTCTATACATATTGTAAGTCATAACATAATAATATGCAAACTAGAATACCTAGTTTTATTCTGTAATTAAAATCTTGTTTCTGAGATGTATAAAATAATAATAAAAAACATAAAACAGACGAAAGTATAATACTATTAACTGCAGTTCAATAGTTTACACGTGTACGCTTGCATGACATACACAAATATTCTTACATGTTAATTACTAATTTTTAAGTATGCATTATAAGAAACATTGAAGTAAAAAAAAAACAATAAAAATACTAAAAATACAACAATGACAATATATAACTAGAAATTTATTACACGTTATAATATATTATTAAAATAATAAACAGTTTTACGTCTTACAAAAAAAAAAAAAGTTTACGTAACAACAGTTTAGTGGGACCGATTCCAAGAGCCGAACGAGAATATTAATTGTCACCGCAGACTTATGTAATTGTCCAAAAATTATGTACATTATGTTATGCGACAAAACGTGATAATATATAATAATATTATAACATACATTACATATAACGCGAGCTCGTTAACTTCGAACTCGTCGAATGTATTATATTATTGTTTAGTCAATAATTACCTACGCGTTCTCGACGGCCGATTTAATGCGTACGTAATATTGCTGCAGCAGTATTATTGTTACACACTATTATTGTTATTTAGGTACTAAGTAACAATAATAATAACGTGCTGCACTTAAAATGTATAATATAAATAACAATAGTAGGTACGCAGTGCGCGCGTTGAACTCTTGGAACCGACGGATTTGTAACACACAATTCGCATAATAACTATATTTTACAGCGTCTCGACCTGCCTAACCGTCGTGGCCGAGAACAAACAATATAGGTACACAACAAACGCGTAAATAACAACACCGCGTATCACAATGATCGCAATAATAATCATAAAATTATATTAAATATGATACGTTTTATTATACCGCGGTCGGCGTCGTCGTAAATCATTAATCGCGGTTACCGCAGTTCGTTCGTTACGCGCGTGCGCGAGTGCAGCGTCGGCGAACCGAAGAAATTGCGCGCGTGCATTGTCAGACGGTACGTCGCATACCGCAGGTAAACCGTCAGAAAAAATTAACTGCTCCGCAGTATAATATCGATGCGAATACTGCGAAAAAACGACGAAGGCGATAACGGCCGAAGGGCGTATGTATGTACCCTGTCGTTTCACCGCATTACAAACCGGGGGTAGGGGGGTAGGGGGGGGTACACGAAGTAAGTACGACTGCGGATCTTCGTCGAACACCGGGAGTGCAGTATAGTGGCATTATAACAATATTCATTTGGCGGTGACCGATTAAAAATAGATCGACCCGGTTAGGTTAGAGCGCGACGTCGCGGCGGATATGAGGATATAATATATGCGCCGCTGCAGTGGGCCAAATCCCGCTCGCGAAACGCGCGTACTGAACGACAATGTCTTACGGCCAACATTGTAATGTTATTATGTTTTATGCACACATTGAGTACCTACCAACATATTATTATCATAACAGAACACAATACCAAACTACGTTCGAATCGTGACAACTGCAGTATGTACAGCAAACACGGTACTAACGTACAGGCAACACTCGTGCATTCGATTGTACCGGAGTGCGCGAGGAGGCGATAAAATAAGCGCGCACGGCGGACATAACGTATACATAGCGATCAATACGCGGACGCAATAAATAACAATCGATTTGTAAAAAAAAAAAAAAATTCAAAACAGTAACTGCTTGTGGAGGAGTTCGTCGTCGTCATCGTGTGGCAGTGGTCGTTACCGGTTAGGCGTTGAATCCCAGTATAGTTATAGCGGTTTACGGTATAACAGTGACGGACGACGGTCGGACAGTAGAAAAATGGGCGCCGAAGTGTCGTACCAGATAGTGCATTTACATGATTTGGGAACGGCGAAAACCGTGTGTCCATGTCAAAAACACTTCTGGTACGGTCTTCGAGCACCCGTACGAAACGTGTTGGACGACGTGTGTACGCGGTGTGTGGCGATGATGGTGGTGAACCGCGAACGAGGAATTATCATGCTGAGTGAATGAAACGAAAAAAAAACGAAAGAATCGAACACCGAACGCGGACGACTCGTGCGACACGGGTAGTGAACAGCGAGAGAACACACGGACTGCGACGCGCCCGTAGGCACCACACCGACTGTTCGCGTAACGGCGCGCGCCGCCGCCGGTCGGCCGGCCGATCGGTCTCTGCCGCGAACGACCGTACAATGAAATGAACGACATGTACGCCGGCCGTGCCGGCGGTGACGGCGGCGCGGTGGTGGGCGCCAGCCAAAGCCGTGGCGCGGCGGACGGGCGCTGCCACACTACGACGTTGCACAATTGCGCGCTTGACGCCCGTGCGCGTGTGTGTGCGCTCGTGTATTAGCGTGAATTTTTGTGGGTGTGTACTAGCGTGCAACTGCGGCGGCGGTGCATCGCACGTCAGACGCGGCGAGGGGGAGGGGGCAGCGTCCGGTCCTACGCGCGTCGTGTACTCGTGTGTCCGTCGAAGGAAACTATATACGCGCGCGATGTCCTCCTTGTCTTTACACTTGCGAAATCATACCGCGTACCCACCGCAACACCGCACCCACCCCAACCCACGCCTAAAGAGGGGACTGACGCGACTCAGACTCGTGAGCGCGGTTGTGCCATTACTTCAACCCCCGTTGACCGATTTCTCAGGTTATAGGAGGACCTTAAAACAGATAGAGGACACCGTCGTCGTCATCGTAATAATATATGACAAGAAAATAGCGATTGATTAGGTCAAGCGCGCGAACTGCACTCAAACAATGTAATACTATACGTTATCCGACGATAGTGCATATAAACGAAACAAAATAAATATCAACTAAGAACAACACTGACGAAGTACCTAAAAGTTCGATATTATAAAAGTCTATCACGCACAAGTCAATTTCGGCCACACAAAACCAAACATTAGTTTATGTTCTAAATAATAATTCGATATATGCGATGCTGTCGTTATTGGACGCGTTTAATAATATTTGCCGCAATGAACCGTACACTGCAGTGGGTAATTGATTATTAATTATATCGGCATTCGCGTTACTAATGATAGGAAAACACCACGACGACAGCTGCGTCAGACGATGATGGTTTTATGCCTATAGACATATTTTATAGCGTGTATAATGCTATAGTATATAGTATATTATTATAATGTCCTATTATTATTATATTTTATGTATTAGACCAATGTTGACTAATAAAATTTCATCTTGAAGGTTTATTATAAATCAGCGACTGCAATGCACCATCCACAATTAACCTGCAGGATATAGGTATATTATATTATTTGAAACATGACCACGCATTCGATTATAATATAGAGTTTAATGATAATTTTCAATAAAAACGCTTTAAGCGCGATTAACATCTAAACAACTGCGCATAAAAATAAATGTATTTCATATGAAAACAGTCACAAGCCAAAAAATAAAAATAAACATTTTCGCATCCAGACTACAGTTAAAACGTTACTAATTTACATTATTCAGCGATATAATTCTGAAAGTATTCAATCTTGTTTAAATTAACTATACCATTTATCCAGAAGTATTAAAATATAACGTTTACATAAAATATTATTGGTTATCCAACAAAAAAAATATAAAATTAATTTTCTGATAACATTATAATAAAAATTGATTATATTAATTAGATAACACTTTAGAAGATAATATATACTTCTATAAAATAGACCCGTTTAGAAGGATTCTCGATGATTGAATTGGCATGTACACAATATAATTCTAATAGTCTGTTTAAATTAGGTACAGTAAAATTTGCAACAACAGAGTTTGGCAAACCGTCATATATGTGCTATCAATAAACGTCCTAATCGAAACGGACGTGGCCCACTTGGCAAAGGGGTTTAAGTATGCGGTGGCGTATACACGATCGACCTACACTATTAGATTTATATTCACCTGTCTTTTATTTTATTCTTTCGCACAATAGATTTTCTGACAAGCTAGTGCGATGGCAAAGGATAAAATAACGAACGCGAGAGTACGAGAGGGAATGAGAGAGACAGAAAGGGTGCGGGAAGGAAAAATGTATGTATAATGTATATATATATATAGATAAAAGCCTCGAGAAAAGTGTACGGTAATCGTCGGGGAGCGGGGTAGAAGGGATTGAAGAGAGAATACAACATTAAGTACTCGCCGCAATGCACCACTGACCCAGTTCAGCCGTGGGGTTTCGTGCCACGCGACTCTTGGCCCTTCTTAAACCATTTTCTCTCTCTATCTCTTATGAGGGTATTTTTATTATTACTCCAAGAATTGTGATGCCTAAACACGTCATTTTTCCAGAACATTGGTCAGACTTCGACAGAAGTTTAATACTCTTAACTTTTTTCAGTATTGACTATTGAAATGTGACGTGTGTCAAAAGAGAGCCAATCCTAATGAATATAATTTATTTTTAATCTTGGTATTCAAATTGAAACCGAAAACTGCGAAACTGTTTAACTGATATTAATCCGTGAAGGTCTATATTGACAAACTAGATGGCGGGGCTGAATGAGAAGGAAAACTACCTCCAACGCGAACGTTATTAAATAGCAGCTGACGCAACGATAAAATATTAAAGGAATGGTCATTTCCGGTACAAGGCCCACACGACCATATTTTTACGCTGGATGCATACACCAAAGCCTCTGAATTGCCTACTCATTACGCCCTCAATAATATTAAATTGCACAACAAAATATTTCAATTTTTTCCGCTATTCTAGTTTTGGGCGTGGTTTTTGACATATATATTCTTTAAAAGAAGAAAAACTAGACTAAATTATTTGTATAACCCAACAATTAGTCGAATAAGAAGTTTTATTATTGGATGATGGGTAAAAATATTATGATAAAACCGAATAATAATCATAACCATTAATAAAGACATTATAATTAGGTATAAAAGATATAAAAATAAAATACTTTTATGTTAGTTTTATGACGAGATTGATTTAAAATCAGTAACAAATCTATTATTGAATATGAATTATAGAAGTCAGGAGTACCTATGAGTATTATAATTTATTTTTTGAATATCATATGTTTAAGCGGTATATTAAATTAGATTTCAACTGTATCTACGTATCTAACACGTGTAATTAATGCATGTTACATAATTTGAAAAACAAATTCCACTAGAAGATAATATGATCAGTACACAAACCACAACCTTGACCATTCATATTTAATATCATTTGCACATGATTGAATGACCAATCAAAAGACCTTCACACAATCTAGTACTTAATTCGAGTAAACGTCAGTATAAACGAAGTAATATAAAAACAATTTAAAAATGATTATTAATTATCGTTATATTATTATATAAAAATACCTAATAGAATTAATATTTTATGCTTGAAATCAATATTTTAAACACTAAGTATAAACGTATTATTTGCATTGAATATTTAATATATATTTAGTCTTTGAAGTACTACACATTTAAATATAAATTTACATTGTATGCGATGTGAACGATAATTGTAACGAAATTTAAGGATAAATAACTAATAAGACATATTTAATGTGGTTTTAACACATTTTGTTTTACATTATAATATGCAATGACTTAAACGTTTATAATTTAAAATAACTCAAATTTCTTTAGTACAAATGTTGTCTAATTCATGTTTAAATGCACAAGATAATAATCAAAGGAATGCATGAATAATATTTTAAGAAAATTCAATGAAAAAAAGTACAGTACTGCAAAAGGTACCTTACAGAGACAAATTTAAATTTAGACCGTCTCTGCTTTTTTAATTTAGGGCTATCTTCTTTGTCGGTTTACGGTACTAAACAATTTGTTTAGAGTAATAAATTCAAAGCAATTTATCGCCTCAACGGCTCAACCCTGATATACAGTTTTAAATTACACGAGCCCCACCATAGTCATGCACTCACTATACTCATGTATATATACAAGTTTATAAACAATTAATTTGAACACTGGAATTTATGTAACTTTTATAATACATGAATATAAAATCTAAAAGTTCATTTTTAAAAATATATGAATTATTTAATTTGTATCTAACTGAGCCTTAACCCATTAAATTTAATAATAAATCAAAAAAAAAAAAAATAAGATACTAAAAGTCGTATATTAAAAAGTGGTTGGAAGTATCGTAAAATACTAATACCTTCTCTGCTTACAAATACCTAGCATTTAAATATGTATAGTTATTTTTTTAATTGTTTTTAGCTAAAGTCTTCTGTTATTGATTATGACTATGAGCTCAAACCAACTTCATTAGTCATTAAGTATGGATTGTGATGGTAAAATGAAATCTACGGCACACATATTACCTCCGTTTAAAATGGCAATTAGTCAACCAAAATGTAGAGTGACTTGAGCAAATTAGTAATTTACTTTACGTAAGGCGTTTAATATCTACCCACTATGTTTTTTACTGAATGGTTTATTTTAAATCATTTTAATTAAATATGAGTAATAGAGTAATTGTGGATTGCTCGCACATGAATATTTATTAAAGAGGGCAAAGTAATAACTAATAAGTTATAACTTACGAACAAAATATACTGTAGGAAATAAAATAAATGTATTTAATAATGTGCAAAATTTTAATTTTAATATGTGAACAATTGGATTTGATTTGTTTTCTGCTAAATCGTAGTTTTTCTTAGTACCTATATAATATAAATATATATAGTCAAGAAGAAGGTTAATTATAAGGATATTTTTCCAACTGTTATTTTTCACTGGTAAAAAGTTTGATGTCGTAAAAAAAAATAGTTTAAATAAAATAATACCAATGTATTTATTATTAAAAAAAATAATATATATATACATATATTTTTAATTATTTTATTAATGAATACAAAAATTATACTTTGGTATTTGATAATAATTATTTTATTGCACCGACATAAGTGATTGCATCATATTTTTTAATTTAAACGGGTTTTTTAAGGATCATCTGTTAATTGTTTTCAAAAATGATATCTCAGTTAAAAATTAAAATCTTCTAAGATAATCTTAATATTTCACAAGTAAAAAAAATTTAAGTGAATTATGATATTTAATTAGTTCATATCTTTAAATCTTTTCACAAGCTTATTGTTTTTTATAAAATGCAAAATAATGATACATCATACATACATTGGTGAGTACTGGATATCTACATACCAATATGGCTTTATTTTTTAGTGTAATTTACAGGTAATTAAGTTTGATTTAAATGTTGAAAACATAATTTGTATTAAAATATAATGCAACTTAAAATAAAAACTCTGCCCCACGATTCTATCTGAACACCGAACAACTACAAGTTGTAATTTTTAAGTACCCATAACCAGTACACCACTCACTAGGAAATCAATCTGCAACGATTTGTACCTACGTGATATGTAGTGAATATGAGTATACGGCATTGACATATTATGCCTTATATTATTACCTTATCGAATTAACCAAATACTCTTGGTATACTCGGAATGACAATATAATATTATTATCATGATTTCATATTACCATTCACCACAGCGGGTAACTCAGCTCGAGTAGGCACCTATTTTGGTTTTTAAATTTTAAATGGAAATACTAGGTTTTCGTGCAATATACATTGCCAGGACTATTAGTACAATTTATTTAACGATAATGCCCAGATATATTATTATAATATAATAGGTACTATGTTGAATTATACGATTTCGGTTGTAAATGTACAAAAACACAAATTAGCGGATTATATTTATGATGTAGGTACATTGTACATACATATTTAGTGAAGTACTAACGATACCTTATTAAAGTTTACTATACCGTAATATCGAAAGTAAATTTATTACTATTAATTATTTTTTACACTCAATAAAATGTTTTTATATTTATTATTTTATACTATGCATACACAATAAAAAAAAACATTAAAATGAATGAAAAAATAACAAAAATACGTAATATTGAATGACATTAAATAATATTTATTAAAGTATAAGTTAGCCTAGCTATAATTGGCGATATATGTTTAAATCGTTACCTACATTTATTTTATGTCAAAATATAAATTGCTATGTATTTATATCTACATCCATATCATTATCTGACACCGGTGTACCGGTGTAGGAACGACAATAGTAGTTCATCGATATCGGAAAATTTTATCGATATCGTTCTGCATCGCTATTAATGCATTATGCAATTATGCCTATCAATAATAGCTATAAGTAGATTAGGTAGTTTAATATTCTGTATTATTCTGTATTGTAATATTCTGAAATTGTTATATAAATTTATATCACCGCGTGCGCAGAGTTAATAATACTTGAGAATTAAACGATTTGCGCACCGGTGGTGATAATGACGCTTATAAGTAATAACTATTAATATATTATTATTATTATTATATAATGTAGAGATAGAAAAACCGAGAGACAGCAATAATAACATAATAATAATATTGCAACGGTACACGCCTTTTTTTTTATCTGATTAATATCCGCAAGCCGCAAGAGATAACCGCGTTACAACAAAGACAAATATTATAATTTATAATATTATCACCACCATATTTTTCAAAACCGACGATAGCGTCAAATTGTATTTGGTTGTTCTCACAATAATTCCACGACGGTGTCATTATTATTATTAATTACAATATTATATTATTTTAATAAGGCTACTTATTTAACTAACTCCGATATTATCATCACAAATTGCGTAAGCAGGTGGTGCATGGTTTTGATCGCCGGTATACAATAATAAACTATATAATATTAAAATACATTATTACCATGCATTATTACAATTATTGGTAATCTCTAAAGCGTTATTATTAAACAAGTTTGTAAAACGTGACAATAATATTATACGTTTATCCGGTGGAATGGCTCCGTCCGTAGAATTGTTCTGCGATGGAACTGAGATACCACCAGCTGTGTTCACTCTGATTTCATCGAATAATTATCGAAACACATATGACAAGTTAACACAGGGAGGTTCCCAGTCCCACACGACAGAATGGTTGCGGCTCTCTGCTTGGAGGCTTCAGCGACGGTGTCCGCAAAATAATTCGATTCCGTATACCGGTGGCGCGATCTGTCGGCGACGTGTGTAGGTAACACGCGGCGTCTTTTACCCATAGATCGCGCTGCGTGTACCGTACAAAAAACGCCGACTATCGCCTTATGAATAATTAGATAAATATATATATATAAAAAAAAAACAAATATACATTCGAAAAACTAAATTACACTCTACTACGGACCTATATACTCTGCAACATTGAGGAGGTGGCGGTGGTGATGGATGGTGGGATGCGGGTGGGCGACGTCTTAGACAACGCAATAGACAAATTACAATATCGTTTCTATAATATATAGTCGTTTTTATTGCGCACGACGTTACGAACGGGTACGTGAAGTGTTTTGTTTTTGTCGAAATAGCAATGTTATAAGCGATAGTTATAAAGACTCATGTGAGAAAAATCTCGAATAGACCCCACCGTCCATACCACAACGTCCACAACCACCTCCATTGGCGATGTTCGAAATCGAGATTTATCACCGTCCCCTCACACTCGACACGAGTTCGTGTTTGGCCTATTATGATATTATTATCATCATCATATTATTATTGTAATAATATTGTATTATTCAACGAGTGTTGAGCACAATATGGTGTAGGTACTCACAGTTTGTTCTTGTGCGACTCCTTCACCTTATCGTCGCCTTCGATTCGATAAATCTTGCCGTACATGACATACTCGAAACTGTCGGCCCGGCAGCCATTCTGATCCATTTCTATGGGGTTCCAATCGCCAGCGTCAGGCTGTCCATCTTCGCGCAACGTGGTGGCCAACACCAGTCGGAATTTGTCACCTGTAACGAAAATTACAGTCTTTAAACGAGTCCATTTCGTCTCGTCACCGCGTTATCGGGGTTTCATTATTTTCGTTTTATGTTTTTCCACTTCCGAGTTTCCCGAAGTCATAATATTATCAGACCTATGCTATATTTGCCGGCACTCGGGCACTAAGAATAACCGGTCGAATTGAAGAAAAAACCAGATACGTTAAAAACGAAACCGGTTAGACTAATAATTCTATTCTTACTTCATCGTAACTATAACCATTCACATAATCACATGCCCGATGACCACCAGACCACATATGTAAATATTATCTGCAGAGAATGAGCGCTTGTAAACCTAATACCTGGTACTTCGCATGACTACGAATGCAAGATTACGAAATTGTAATTTTTGGGAGTGCTTTCGAGCGGATATTTTTCTCTCTGAAGCAACTAAATTATAATACCTATGATGGTTATAATCGATTCGTTGCGTTTAGCCTTGCAAAATATCAATAGTACTTATTTATGTACAGTTATCTAACCCACTACCCTAGTACGTGTTTCCAATACAATTTAATGAACTGTTGGAATTTGAGCATTCCATACCCTCCATCTTATCAATATTATTATTTACTATAGTTTCTTTTTGAATAGTTAACAGAAAGAGGAAAATGGTAAATTGAGACTGCAATTTATCCAACGTATGTCTATTGTCTCAAAAATAAAAAAAGTATTGAAAGAATTTTAACGAAAATATATAGAAAATCTCAAAATTATTCCTACATGTTTATAATTGTAAACGTATATACGAAGAATAGACAAATATATAGGAGAGTTCGTGTTATAGAAGAACCTGTTTTATAAACCATATTATAAACACACATTTTATATATTACTCATTTTGACACTTGGAATCCTGAAGTTCATGTGTATATATATATAAACTATATATATAGTACGTCTATAACTACTATAAAAATCAAATTCTTGAAAACCAGTTTTTAAACATAGCTAATATATTATTTTATATTATAAATTAACTTGTAAACTTCAATTACATAAACCTTTTTTCCTTCAAAATTATTCAATAATAATATGCATTATTGCTCATTATAGATAGGATTAAAAAGTCATAGATTACAATAGTACTACAATAATATTTTAATATTAACAATAATTTAGACTAAGAATAATTAAATTAAAAGTGATTAACATAATATAACATGTATGTCTAATACAAATTAAATTTTAAATATTTTCAATTTATCACTGATATAATCAACATTCTAATACATATGTGGTTCAATACTTCAATTACGAAGGTTTGAATAAATGGGTATTCAATTAATTAGGTTTGAACTTTGCCTCTAAATAGAAGCACGATAGGTTTGTAATAATATATTGCATATTTACAATGCACCTAGACACCCAGTACTATTATTTACTAACAATGATTAAAAATTAAAAAACTTATCAGAGAAATCAATAGTATATGTAAGCAAACCCTATTCATTATCATCACATGTTTTTAAACTTTCCTTAAATGACTGACTCTTCTCTGACCTCTTTTTACTCATCAATCTAATGAAAGTATACTTGATCTTTCCCACATTTTCTCCATCTTTCACTCCACGTGTACAGTATTCGCTGAATACTATTCAACTGTATTCACACTTTTAAATTGGCGTTATGTTCTATTACTTTTTCATCAATCTCACTACGAAATTGGAATCAATTATAACATAATATTATGCATAATATGTAATATGGATGTATAATATATAAATTTGTTTACATTGGTTACTGATTTCGTTGTATTTCATTATTGTTAGTTATTTATAAATTCTTCGTTTACCTTAATTTACTGGTAATAGAAATAAAAATACATTATATGTATATAAAAAAAGGACAAGATATTGAAATCAGTTGGCGGACGATGAACACTTATTTAGTTTTGGGATGGTATAGAAAAGTTAACGAATTTGAAACTGGTTTCTATACAAATATCGACTAACACTATTTACGTATTGGTAGTTTAAAAAAAAATTAATGAACAAACCAAAATATAATGACCAATTCTTCGAAGTACTATCTTGACCCGAATTCCAATCAACATATTAATACATTTATTCTTATTGATATATTGATAAGTTTAAGATAGCAGGCCAATATCTACTAAGTTTTTAGAAGTCTTTGTTCGAAAGTGTTCAGAGAAGAAAAACATCATTGTAAATTAGTACATTTTTTGATTCAGAATATAACACATACTTAATAGTTACTAAATGCTTATAGGTACATAGTTACGTATATGTATTCGTACTAAAGCCTACGGGTACAGTGGGTATAATAAACTTTAAAACCACTTAATAAGTAAACGTCATATATATTTATAATTCAGAGAATCGAAAACTTTAAAGTACTTTAAAATTAATAGCACCTACTGGTGAGTATAATAAATTATTCAGTACTCGATTTTGTTTATATAGTAAAGGGTCAATAAATGGAGGTCAGCCTAGAATATTGTATGTTTTTCTAGTTTAAATATGCATCGAATTTAAGACTATCACAAACATAATAACAACATTTATCGAAACAGAGAGTGTAAAAAAAATACTTTATTAGTTATTAGTTATTAATTAATAGTTTAGTTTTAATGTTATTTTATTTTAAATATAATACCATTGGTAGTATCCAATAAATAAATAAATAAATAAATAAATAAATAAACACAAAACAGTGAAGTTATAGCAGTTGGAAGTCTATACACATAAACTATATATATTACAGTAATCTATCATGGGTTTTTAATTTTCATGTCGAAAATTATTTTATATCAAATGTAACTTTTTATCAACAAATACAACTACTAGAGTCATTGCCAACAAGTATATACCTATTTATTTTATAAGACATAACCCTAGAGGCCTAGACCAACAATAAATCATATTACTATGAAAGTTGTCTACCTATATCATAATTTGTTTTTTTATTCAAATGGTTTTTAATTGACGATATCGTTTCATTTTAATTGTGTTGATAAGTTATTCCTTTTAAATTGTAAATCATATAATATTATATTATGTACCTACTAATTTCGTTAAAAAATGGATTCAATACCTATGCGGTTATGCATTAGATTTGGTATATTCTATAAGAACATAATAGACAATTAAAAAATTGATTTTAATTTTTGTTTTATAACCACAGCTATAATATTACGAAAACGCATATTACTATACTCAATTATAGTAGGTATCTACAACACAATAACCTATACAATACATATTATTATATTATTGCAAATATTTTTTTTTTATGGGTTAAAAGTTTTCAGCTTAAAATTATGTAATATTTCTTCGTAAAATAGATTTTCGGCATACACGCAGTAGGTCACAGCAGTGACTGGTAGTTTCTTTGAACCGATAACTTATGAAATTGCGTTTTCGTCGTTTTTAATTTAATTATATTACATAGGCACTGTTTTTATTTGAATGCCTAGCAATTGTAAGGAACAATTTTTACCGTCGGATCAATTATGCCACCATACACGGTTACCACGATTGCGAAAATCGAACGTGGTTTACGGCCATCTCCGGAGTGTGCTGTATGCATATCATTAATTTCTAAATAAAACATTTGATTGGTATTCGTATTTTGAGAATCGCATGTCTTAACATAATACAACAATATGCAGTGAATATTAATTTTAGTAAGGTGACACCCGATAACATATGGTAGGATGGTAGGTAATAGGAACCTATAATACGAGTACATCACAAGTTCAAAAAGATTTAGAATTAAAAATAATTATATGACCGAGATACTAAGATTGCCAATTACCTATTATACCCGAAAATATTAAATATTATCGAAATATTCCCCATCGAACAGTATAGTGATTGCCGCTTTGCAAGTGCACACTTATAATTATATTACAATTTCCGTTCTCTGTTGAGAGTACCCAACGCATAAACACAGGCGTTTTAGGTTCGCCCTAGTTTTTTTTCCGCAGAACTTGATCCATGGGGCATGGACCCCTCCCTCACCATTCAACCCTCGTCGGATGCAGTGTGAAGGGGGGCACGTTACCACGCGCATTCGTGTTCGCGCATCACGTCCTACCGATTTTCTTTTTTATTGTTCATCATACAATATTTATTGCACACACATACAGCCAAAGAGAAAATTTTATACATTACTTGCACCGAATTACACTGTATCTACATAATTTTTGTTGTGAGTGCGAGTGTATCTGTAAAGTTGGCGGCGGCAGCAATGTCGGAGGTTTGAGCGTGCGCGCGGCGAGCAAGCGAGCGATTGGCGGTAGCGGCGCGAGATGAACATAATACTATATATACGCGGATCGGCGAGAGAGAGAGAGAGAGAGAGAGAGAGAGAGAGAGAGAGAGAGAGAGAGAGAGAGAGAGAGAGAGAGAGAGAGAGA